>NC_069500.1:839356069-839403569 GCF_027579735.1 Bombina bombina
TGAAAAAGTGAACAATTTTTTTTATTTGATCGCATTTGGTGGTGAAATGGTGGCATGAAATATACCAAAATGGGCCTAGATCAATACTTTGGGATGTCTTCTAAAAAAAAATATATACATGTCAAGGGTTAATCAGGGATTCCTGACAGATATCAGGGTTCCAATGTAACTAGCGCTCATTTTGAAAAAAAGTGGTTTGGAAATAGCAAAGTGCTACTTATATTTATTGCCCTATAACTTGCAAAAAAAAAGCAAAGAACATGTAAACATTGGGTATTTCTAAACTCTGGACAAAATTTAGAAATTATTTAGCATGGGTGTTTTTTGGTGGTTGTAGATGTGTAACAGATTTTGGGGGACAAAGTTAGAAAAAGTGTGTTTTTTTCCATTTTTTCCTCATATTCTATATTTTTTTTTATAGTAAATGATAAGATATGATGAAAATAATGGTATCTTTAGAAAGTCCATTTAATGGCGAGAAAAACGGTATATAATATGTGTGGGTACAGTAAAAGAGTAAGAGGAAAATTACAGCTAAACACAAACACTGCAAAAATGTAAAAATAGCCTTGGTCCCAAATGGACAGAAAATGGAAAAGTGCTGTGGTCATTAAGGGGTTAATTAACCATTTTTATAGACCTTTAGAATGATAATAAAAATTAATTTGCATATTTTTCTGCTATACAATTATTTAAAATGTATACATTAATTTAAAAAACAAATCCAAATTAAGCTTTTGTTATATTCAAATATTTTTAATAAAACAATTATGGCATACAAATATTAGCAGTGAAAATATAAAGTAACAGAAAAATTAAATAGTTGTGTATTTAAAGGATAGTTGTATAACTCAATTTTTAAATTTTCTATAACTATGTAACACAGTTATCAACAACTTTCCAATTTACTTTTACCATCAAATTTGATTTGTTCTCTTGGTATTCTTTTTGTTGAAAGCCAAGCCTAGGTAGGCTCATATGTTAATTTCTAAGCGCTTGAAAACAGCTTCTTATCTCAGTACATTTTGACAGTTTTGCACTGCTAGAAATCGCCAGTTCATATGTGCCATAGAGATAACATTGTGCTCACTACCATGGAGTTATTTAGAGTTAGCACTGATTGGCTAAAATGCAAGTCTGTCGAAAGAACTGAAATAACGGGG
Source organism: Bombina bombina (assembly GCF_027579735.1). NCBI lineage: Eukaryota > Metazoa > Chordata > Amphibia > Anura > Bombinatoridae > Bombina > Bombina bombina. The sequence goes on from NC_069500.1 coordinate 839,357,233, forward strand.
CAGTCTGCGGAGGCTTAGATACAAGGTAATCACAGAGGTAAAAAGTGTATTAATATAACTGTGTTGGTTATGCAAAACTGGGGAATGGGTAATAACAGAATTTATTCTTACCTGATAAATTACTTTCTCCAACTGTGTGTCCGGTCCACGGCGTCATCCTTACTTGTGGGAATATCTCTTCCCCATCAGGAAATGGCAAAGAGTCCCAGCAAAGCTGGCCATATAGTCCCTCCTAGGCTCCGCCCACCCCAGTCATTCGACCGACGGACAGGAGGAAAAAATAGGGGAAACCATAGGGTGTCGTGGTGACTGTAGTTAGAGAAAATAATTCATCAGACCTGATTAAAAAACCAGGGCGGGCCGTGGACCGGACACACCGTTGGAGAAAGTAATTTATCAGGTAAGCATAAATTCTGTTTTCTCCAACATTGGTGTGTCCGGTCCACGGCGTCATCCTTACTTGTGGGAACCAATACCAAAGCTTTAGGACACGGATGAAGGGAGGGAGCAAATCAGGTTACCTAAACGGAAGGCACCACGGCTTGCAAAACCTTTCTCCCAAAAATAGCCTCCGAAGAAGCAAAAGTATCAAATTTGTAAAATTTGGCAAAAGTGTGCAGTGAAGACCAAGTCGCTGCCTTACATATCTGATCAACAGAAGCCTCGTTCTTGAAGGCCCATGTGGAAGCTACAGCCCTAGTGGAGTGAGCTGTGATTCTTTCAGGAGGCTGCCGTCTGGCAGTCTCATAAGCCAATCGGATGATGTTTTTAAGCCAAAAGGAAAGAGAGGTAGAAGTTGCTTTTTGACCTCTCCTTTTACCAGAATAGACGACAAACAGAGAAGAAGTTTGTCTGAACTCTTTTGTAGCTTCTAAGTAGAACTTTAGAGCACGGACTACATCTAAATTGTGTAGCAAACGTTCCTTCTTTGAAACTGGATTCGGACACAAAGAAGGTACAACTATCTCCTGATTAATATTTTTGTTGGAAACAACCTTTGGTAGAAAACCAGGCTTAGTACGCAAAACAACCTTATCTGAATGGAACACCAGATAGGGTGGAGTACACTGTAGAGCAGATAACTCAGAAACTCTTCTAGCAGAAGAAATAGCAACCAAAAACAAAACTTTCCAAGATAACAACTTAATATCTATGGAATGTAAAGGTTCAAACGGAACCCCTTGAAGAACTGAAAGAACTAGATTTAAACTCCAGGGAGGAGTCAAAGGTCTGTAAACAGGCTTGATCCTAACCAAAGCCTGAACAAATGCTTGAACATCTGGTACAACTGCCAGACGTTTGTGTAGTAGGACAGATAAAGCAGAAATCTGTCCCTTTAGAGAACTCGCAGATAATCCTTTATCCAAACCTTCTTGCAGAAAGGAAAGAATCCTAGGAATCTTTATCTTATTCCATGGGAATCCCTTGGATTCACACCAGCAGATATATCTTTTCCATATTTTATGGTAAATCTTTCTAGTTACTGGTTTTCTGGCTTGGACCAGAGTATCTATCACGGAATCTGAAAACCCACGCTTTGATAGAATCAAGCGTTCAATCTCCAAGCCGTCAGCTGGAGGGAGACCAGATTTGGATGTTCGAATGGACCCTGAACAAGAAGGTCCTGTCTCAAAGGTAGCTTCCATGGTGGAACCGATGAAATATTCACCAGGTCTGCATACCAAGTCCTGCATGGCCACGCAGGAGCTATCAAGATCACCGAGGCCCTCTCCTGTTTGATCCTGGCTACCAGCCTGGGGATGAGAGGAAACGGTGGAAACACATACGCTAGGTTGAAGTTCCAAGGCGCTACTAGTGCATACACTAGAGTCGCCTTGGGATCCCGTAGCAAGGAACCTTGAAGTTCTGACGAGACGCCATCAGATCCACATCTGGAATGCCCCATAGTTGCGTCAACTGGGCAAAGATCTCCGGGTGGAGTTCCCACTCCCCTGGATGGAATGTCTGACGACTCAAATAATCCGCTTCCCAGTTTTCCACACCTGGAATGTGGATCGCAGATAGGTGGCACGAGTGATTCTCCGCCCATTGTATGATTTTGGTCACTTCTTTCATCGCCAGGGAACTCCTTGTTCCCCCCTGATGATTGAGATACGCAACAGTCGTCATGTTGTCTGATTGGAATCTTATGAATCTGGCCTTTGCTAGCTGAGGCCAAGCCCTGAGAGCATTGAATATCGCTCTTAGTTCCAGAATGTTTATCAGGAGAAGAGACTCTTCCCGAGACCACAGTCCCTGAGCTTTCAGGGATTCCCAGACCGCGCCCCAGCCCACTAGGCTGGCGTCGGTCGTGACGATGACCCACTCTGGACTACGGAAGCTCATTCCCTGGGATAGGTGATCCTGGGTTAGCCACCAACGGAGTGAGTCTCTGGTCTTCTGATCTACTTGAATCACTGGAGACAAGTCTGATTAGTCCCCATTCCACTGTTTCAGCATGCACAGTTGTAATGGTCTTAGATGAATTCGCGCAAAAGGAACTATGTCCATTGCTGCAACCATCAATCCTACTACTTCCATGCACTGAGCTATGGAAGGACGAGGAATAGAATGAAGAACTTGACAAGCGATTAGAAGTTTTGACTTTCTGACTTCTGTCAAGAAAATCCTAATTTCTAAGGAATCTATTATTGTTCCCAAGAAGGGAACCCTTGTCGACGGAGACAGGGAACTTTTTTCTATGTTCACCTTCCATCCGTGAGATCTGAGAAAGGCCAGAACGATGTCTGAGTGAGCCTTTGCCTTTGAAAGAGACGACGCTTGTACTAGAATGTCGTCCAAGTACGGTACTACTGCAATGCCCCTTGGTCTTAGAACCGCTAGGAGGGATCCAAGTACCTTTGTGAAAATCCTTGGAGCAGTGGCTAACCCGAATGGGAGGGCCACAAACTGGTAATGTTTGTCCAGAAAGGCGAACCTTAGGAACTGATGATGTTCTTTGTGGATAGGGATATGTAGATACGCATCCTTTAGATCCACGGTAGTCATAAATTGACCTTCCTGAATTGTGGGTAGAATCGTTCAAATGGTTTCCATCTTGAACGATGGTACTCTGAGAAATTTGTTTAGGATCTTTAAATCCAGGATTGGTCTGAAAGTTCCCTCTTTTTTGGGAACTACAAAAAGATTTGAGTAAAATCCCATTCCTTGTTCCGCCGTTGGAACTGGGTGTATCACTCCCATCTTTAACAGGTCTTCTACACAATGTAAGAATGCCTGTCTCTTTATTTGGTTTGAGGATAAGTGAGACATGTGGAACCTTCCCCTTGGGGGTAGTTCCTTGAATTCCAGAAGATAACCCTGAGAAACTATTTCTAGCGTCCAGGGATCCTGAACATCTCTTGCCCAAGCCTGAGCAAAGAGAGAGAGTCTGCCCCCTACTAGATCCGGTCCCGGATCGGGGGCTACTCCTTCATGCTGTTTTGTTAGCAGCAGCAGGCTTCTTGGCCTGCTTACCCTTGTTCCAGCCTTGCATCGGTTTCCAGGCTGGTTTGGTCTGTGAGGTATTACCCTCTTGCTTAGAGGATGCAGAATTAGAGCCCGGTCCGTTCCTGAAATTACGAAAGGAACGAAAATTAGACTTATTCTTGGCTTTGAAAGGCCTATCTTGTGGGAGGGCGTGGCCCTTTCCCCCAGTGATGTCTGAGATAATCTCTTTCAATTCTGGACCAAAGAGAGTTTTACCCTTGAAGGGGATATTAAGCAATTTTGTCTTGGATGATACATCCGCTGACCAAGACTTTAGCCAAAGCGCTCTACGCGCCACAATTGCAAACCCTGAATTTTTCGCCGCTAATCTAGCTATTTGCAAAGCGGCATCTAAAATAAAAGAGTTAGCCAACTTAAGTGCGTGAACTCTGTCCATAACCTCCTCATATGGAGTCTCTCTACTGAGCGACTTTTCTAGTTCCTCGAACCAGAACCACGCTGCTGTAGTGACAGGAACAATGCACGAAATGGGTTGAAGAAGGTAACCTTGCTGTACAAAAATAATTTTAAGCAAACCCTCCAATTTTTTATCCATAGGATCTTTGAAAGCACAATTATCCTCGATAGGAATAGTAGTGCGCTTGTTTAGAGTAGAAACTGCCCCCTCGACCTTAGGGACTGTCTGCCATAAGTCCTTTCTGAGGTCGACCATAGGAAATAATTTCTTAAATATAGGAGGGGGAACAAAAGGTATGCCAGGCTTCTCCCATTCCTTATTCACTATGTCCGCCACCCGCTTGGGTATAGGAAAAGCGTCGGGGTGCACCGGAACCTCTAGGAACTTGTCCATCTTGCATAATTTTTCTGGAATGACCAGGTTGTCACAATCATCCAGAGTAGATAACACCTCCTTATGCAGTGCGCGGAGATGTTCTAATTTAAATTTAAATGTCACAACATCAGGTTCAGCCTGTTGGGAAATTTTTCCTGAATCTGAAATTTCCCCATCTGACAAAACCTCCCTCATGGCCCCTTCAGATTGGTGTGAGGGTATGACAGAACAATTATCATCAGCGCCCTCCTGCTCTTCAGTGTTTAAAACAGAGCAATCGCGCTTTCTCTGATATGCAGGCATTTTGGATAAAATATTTGCTATGGAGTTATCCATTACAGCCGTCAATTGTTGCATGGTAATAAGCATTGGCGCGCTAGAAGTACTAGGGGCCTCCTGCGTGGGCAAAACTGGTGTAGACACAGAAGGAGATGATGTAGAACCATGTCTACTCCCTTCATCTGATGAATCATCTTGGGCAACTTCATTATCTGTGACAGTACTGTCCTTACTTTGTTTGGACGCTTTGGCACAATTATCACATAATTTAGAAAGGGGAGACACATTGACTTTCATACATATAGAACATAGCTTATCTGAAGGCACAGACATGTTAAACAGACTTAAACTTGTCAGTAAAACACAAAAACCGTTTTAAAACAAAAACGTTACTGTCTCTTTAAATTTTAAACAGAGCACACTTTATTACTGAATATGCGAAAAAATATGAAGGAATTGTTCAAATTTTACCAAAATTTCACCACAGTGTCTTAAAGCATTAAAAGTATTGCACACCAATTTTCAGAGCTTTAACCCTTAAAATAACGAAACCGGAGCCGGTTACAGTTTTAACCCCTCTACAGTCCCAGCTACAGCCTTTGCTGCGACTCTACCAAGCCCAGAGGGGAATACGATACCAAATGACGCCTTCTAGGAACTTTTCCAACTATTTTCAGGTCCTCACACATACATCTGCATGTCTTGCTCTCAAAAACAACTGCGCAGTAATGGCGCGAAAATGAGGCTCAGCCTACAACTGGGAAGGCCCTACCTGACTGGAAAAGGTGTCTAACATAGTGCCTGACGTTAAAAAACGTTCCCCAAGTTTATAAGTGTGAAATACCAGCATAAACATGTATAAAATGCCCAAATAAAGCAATCGATTCTGCCCATAAAAGTGTCTACCAGTTTTATAGCCCATATTAAGCCCTTTATTCTGCTTGAGACTAAGAAAATGGCTTACCGGTCCCCATGAGGGGAAATGACAGCCTTCCAGCATTACACAGTCTTGTTAGAAATATGGCTAGTCATACCTTAAGCAGAAAAGTCTGCTAACTGTTTCCCCCAACTGAAGTTACTTCATCTCAACAGTCCTATGTGGAAACAGCAAAGGATTTTAGTTACTGTCTGCTAAAATCACCTTCCTCTCACAAACAGAATTCTTCATCTCTTTCTGTTTCAGAGTAAATAGTACATACCAGAACTATTTTAAAATAACAAACTCTTGATAGTAGAATAAAAAACTACAACTAAACACCACATACTCTTAACCATCTCCGTGGAGATGTTGCCTGTGCAACGGCAAAGAGAATGACTGGGGTGGGCGGAGCCTAGGAGGGACTATATGGCCAGCTTTTCTGGGACTCTTTGCCATTTCCTGTTGGGGAAGAGATATTCCCACAAGTAAGGATGACGCCGTGGACCGGACACACCAATGTTGGAGAAAAAAGGATTATCTATATTTTTTAAACAATAACATTTTTGGAGGCTGTCCCTTTAAAATAACCAGTAGAGATTAACAGAACATGAATAATTTAAAAAAAAGCTCTGAGGGATGTAGGAAAAGTTAATCTAGACAAAATCCATTTTACACTTTTGTGTACGTCACTATTTAAGTGATCTTCTATCATTCAAATCTACTCAGTCCACAATGAATCACATCACAAATTGCACCTTAGATTTTTTTTCTCTGTTCTGTAAGAGTAAACAGTAATCAGCCAAAATGAAAATTAAAGGGACAGTCAAGTCCAAAAAAAACTTTCATGATTTAAATAGGGAATATAATTTTAAACAACTTTCCAATTTACTTTTATCACCAATTTTGCTTTGTTCTCTTGGTATTCTTAGTTGAAAGCTAATTCTAGGAGGTTCATATGCTAATTTCTTAGACATTGAAGACTGCCTCTAATCTGAATGCATTTTGACCACTAGAGGGCATTAGTTCATGTGTTTCATTTAGATAACATTGAGCTCATGCACACGAAGTTACCCTGGAGTGAGCACTGATTGGCTAAAAAGCAAGTCTGTCAAAAAACCTGAAATAAGGGGGCAGTTTGCAGAGGCTTAGATACAAGGTAATCACAGAGCTTAAAAGTGTATTTATATAACAGTGTTGGTTATGCAAAACTAGGGAATGGGTAATAAAGAGATTATCTTTCTTTTTAAACAACAAAAAGTCTGGTGTTAACTGTCCCTTTTAGCTAAATAGTGAATAAGGAGTTGAAAAATGGGTCTCTGGGTCCTCAGTGCAGAATATTCCTGTTAATCAGCTTCACCGTATTATACAAAACAACTTAATCTTATCTATAAATAATTACACTCTGTATAGAAACAGTCAGGTAGTAAAAAGCAGGACAATCCAAAAAGTAAAAAATGTTTTATTATATTTTAGAGGTAACACATACATATGTCAAAAATTGAGCAGAATCTTCCTAAAAATTGCCAAAAGATTTAAAGGATGTATTCTCTAAATAAAAAATCCGGTATTCCAAAATACAAACTTTTATGTTAAAAAATAAAATTATCAAAAATTACTACTTTCCCTGCCTATACAGTCGCCATATTTTCTGTCTGAGTCTTTGGTTTGGTTTTCTATTACATTTCTATTTAAAGTACTGCACTATTTTTCTGATGGTACAATGTATAATTTAAAACTACCTTTAGGTTACATATGTATAAGCTGTATTATGACATAAATATTGCCTAAATGACACAAGGATTTTGTTGTTTGCACTTGGAGGCTTATTTATCAAATGTCTGTCGGACCTGATCCGACAGTGCGGATCAGGTCCGACAGACATCGCTGAATGCGGAGAGCAATACGCTCTCCGTATTCAGCATTGCCCCCTGCAGACTCGCGGCAGGGGGTTGTCAATAAACCCGATCGTACTCGATTCACAATTCACACAATTCAACCATTGTGGCGGTCTCTGTCCGCCTCATCAGAGCAGGCGGACAGGGTTATGGAGCAGCGGTCTTTAGACCGCTGCTCCATAACTTGCGTTTCTGGCGAGTATGAAGACTCGCCAGAAACACGGTCCCTCAAGCTCCGTTCGGAGCTTGATAAATGGGTCTCTTGGTCTCATCCCTTCACCAAACTGTCCCATTTTACAAATATTCGAAAATCCAAACTATTCCGAAATTCAAACCTTTTCCGGTCCCAAGCAGTTTGGATAAAGGGTTTCTTTACCTGTATTTATTAAAATAATATGTTGACAGATTCTGCCACACACGTTAGAAAGAACAAATAGTCTTTTGCTTGCAAATATGCAAAATGTGTTTTCTAGGTAAAACAAACGTACTTTATACAGCGAGAAATGGCACCGTTCCCAGGAAAATAAAGACACAAACCAACAAAATAGTCACCTACTTTCTAAAACTAAAAAAAAACAAACAGAAGAAGCAAAGCCTGAACTAAAAAAGTAACATTTTCTGAGGGGATAATATATATTATATATATATGGCTAGATTACAAGTGCCATGCTAATGTTAATGGGGGCCGCGATATGCGGCCCCCATTAAATAGTGAATAATAGTGAATATAAGAACCTGCACAGTGATAGAATTCAGAGAAGAAGCAACCACACAACCCACTAGAGTAAATGTTAACCAATTAACTCATTTATTGCATTGAAAGTACAAGTCCTTTTTCTCTCACACATTTTGTGATATTAATCTCAGTACCCCCATGCTCCTCTAGATATAGGGGCCGAATTATCAAGCTACGAATGGAGCTTGATGCCCCTGTTTCCACGCGGGCCTTCAGGCTCGCCGGAAACGGAAGTTATGAAGCAGCGGTCTAAAGACCACTGCTTCACAACTGGTCCGCCTGCTCTGTGGCTGCGGACATCAATTCGCCCGATCCTATACGATCGGGCTGATTGAACACCCCCTTGCTAGCGTCCATTTGACCGTGAATCTGCAGGGGGCTGTATTGTACAAGCAGTTCACAAGAACTGCTTGTGCAATGATAAATGCAGACAGCGTATGCTGTCGTTATATATTGATGTGCGGCGGACATGATACGCAGCAGGGCTAAAGCAGAACGCAGCAGGGCTAAAGATTTTTTTTATTTTTTTATTTTATTAGCGGGGGTGCGGCGGTAGTGTGTAGAGAACTTAAGAGCAGAAAAAGATAAGAAGCAGCAAATGGTTACAGCTTGGGGTACGATGGACTAGATCACCCCGGTGCTGGTTATCTATTGGTAGATCTCCCCAGATCTGCTGAAGTTTGACTCTTGCATTTTATGCAGGGTTGGGGTTGCAAGCTTCTCTTTAAACCTTAGATGTGGGTACATACTGGGAGAGAATGCGGAAGGCATGCAGCGGAAAATACCCTAGTGGGAGATTCAGGGTGACTACCAGAAGTAGCAGGAGATAGTGAATACTGGATTAGTGAAGCTCCATGCCCTAGCAGTCAGAAGGTTGCTTGGTCTCGTCAGTTGTTCAGCTAGGACGTAGTGAACTGGTGAGGATGTTAGTGGGTGGCAGTCAGGTGAGATGAGTAAATTCAGGCCACCAGATGTTGTATTGAATTATAGCAAACTGAGCAGGTTCTGCACACTGCTTTGTAGTCTAGACAAGGGCCATCTCAAGTCTTCACCAGCCTGGACAGACGGTACTAATTCCTGATACTACCCCAGGAACGGAAGCATTTTTCTTTCTTCTCCTCCCTGCTTCTTCCTGCTCCCTATCTAGACAATTCTTAGCCTGCTAACTATACTTATATAATAATGTCATTACTATACTGAACACACAAAAAACAATCTACCAAGACTTAAGTTCTCATTTAGCTGCTTCTTGTACATAAGTTTGTATTAACAAGTTTATTTATCTAAAGAAATTTATGTAATTCTGGAGCAGAGAGATGCAAACACTGCCAGTATTAACTCCCCCCCCCCCCCATCCCTGCCAGGTCAGAAAATAAGCACAGTGCTGCTAATAAATATTATATGGTATCCCACAACATACAAATGCATTTTAAAAGAAAAAGCCTGGTTGCATTTAAAGGAACAGTCTAGTCAAAAATAAACCTTTCATGATTCAGATAGGGCATGCAATTATAAGCAATGTTCCAATTTACTTTTATCCTCAATTTTGCTTTGTTCTCTTGGTATTCTTAGTTGAAAGCTAAATTAGAGAGGCTCATATGCTAATCTCTTAGCCCTTGAAGGTCACCTCTTATCTGAATGAATTTTGACCGTTTTTCACTACTAGAGGGCGTTAATCCATGTGTGCCATATACAAAACATTGAGCTCATGCACGTGGAGTTACCTAGGAGTCAGCACTGATTGGTTAAAATGCAAGTCTTTCAAAAGAACTGAAATAAGGGGGAAGTCTGCAGAGGCTTAGATACAAGGTAATCACAGAGGTACAAAGTGTATTAATATAAACGTGTTGGTTATGCAAAACTGGGGAATGGGTAATGAAGGGATTATCTATCTTTTGAAACAATATCAATTCTGTTGTAGACTGTACCTTTAATAGTTTGGAATACTTTTATTGGAGGGATTGGTTAAGACACTAATGTATTTCTATTCTCATGAGATGTTCAGATGAAGCCCCTGCAGAAAACAAATCAACTTGAAATAGGACCACAGGGTATGATACTAAAACAGAGGAGTGTGCTAAGAACCCCCAGGGCAATTAGATATCCAGCAACAGAAAAAAAAAATAAGTGGCCACTTTAACCACCAGAGACATTAAGGTTTAACCTTGGAGAGTAGACCTAATTCCTTCACAATTCTGACTCGAACCACTGGTAGGTGACAAAAAGCTATGCTAAAATAGCATCTCATAGCCCTTGGACAAGTATTTTTTTAATTCCACACCCCTGTATATATACAAATGCATAGTACACACACAGTATTCTCCCCAGGACCATTTTAGCAGGTGACCACCCGCCTAAAATTTTAGCCAATAGTAAACTAAAATGAGCTAATATTAAAGATGTTTAATTTTTATTGCACAAATACTCATTAAATACCTTTATATTAAATTATGCAATTAATTTGTGCTTTAGATAGCAGAAAATTATATAGTATTAGAAAACATTATACTGCCCCCACCCGGCTGGCAACATTTTTTATAGAGAACACTGATATATATATATATATATATATATATATATATATATATATATATATATACACACATATACATACTTTGGAGTCCTTTTTTAATATTTTATAATGTGTTTTAGTGTGTATTTACTGTAAATATTTTACATTCCAAATATCCGTATATCTTCATATAGGTGTATAGAGATGCTGTTAGTATTGTATTCTGTCATTTAATATGTGAGTATATGCCATCTATTCTGGTGGAAGTGATAAGTAGTAGCAGACAGTACCTAGTTGTATTGATTGCATGTATATGTTGGGTATTTATTGTAATGTGCTCGTTTTTACATTTTCTCACATGACGCCGTGTCCAGTTCCCATGGCAATGGCTGGACCTGTGCAGTGGTAAGGCTGGGATGCTGTGGGAGTTCCGGTTGCGGCGCGGTGTTGTGGTGCTGGGGTATAAAGTTTAAAGTATGTTTGCCATATGTTTTTAAATCTGAAGACGGGGCTAACACCCTTGAAACATCACTTATATCGTTGTTAAAAATTGTTATATGAAGACCCTGTGAGTGCTTTACTGTGGACAATATATATATATATTGAAGAAAAACAGGCAGACATTAAAAAATTTGAAATCCAAAACTCTTTACTTCATGGGTAGCAGTAGCAGTACAGACAGAACAACGTTTCAGGGCTCACACCCCCTCCTCAGGCTCAATACAAGTGAACTAATTTTCTATCTTTAAATAGCCATATACCACACCCTCTCTCTCTCTCTGACATCATAGAAAACCTCATCTTAGCAGGTGCATCAAACAAACGAATTTGCAATAACACATCAAAATATTACTACACCAAGCCTATCTATGAAGCAGACCATTAGATAATCACTTATCAGATACTGTCACAACTGAAAGAATATATTTAAATCTATCTCTATATATTTTTTATAGTTTCTTTAATTTTTTTTTTTAATAAAAACATTTTATATGTTAACTTTATTTTATTTTTTTGTTTTTTGTATATATAAATATTTCAATATTTATTAGATCTTTAGATTTTTTTGAATAATTTTAAAATAATTTTAAATACCCATAGTTTTGATAATTCTCACATATAACAGCTATCATTATGTACATTTATGATAATATTTTCCACTTTACCAAAAAATACATTTTTTTATAGTAAGATAGCCAAATTATATTCCCTATTGAGGCCTTTAGGATGCATAGTATTCAACCTATGCATCCACATGGCCTCTTTTCTAAGTAACATCCTAATCCTGTCAAAGCCAATATTACCCCTAGGAACATGATCCAAAATCATAAAACACAGCTGATTAACTTGATGTCCCTTCTCATGAAAGTGAGAGGGGACCGGTAAGTGTCTCATCTTAGGGTTTCTAATAGTCGACTTATGTTGAGTTATGCAATCCTTTATTGTCTGGAAAGTCTCCCCTATATATAATAGACCACATGGGTATTTGAGCGCATATATCACATAAGTCGATTGGCAAGTGTAGTGTCCCCTAATGTTAAATATCTTCCCTGAAAAAGGGTGACCAATACAATTTCCCTTAATTATACTGTTACAATGGGAACAATTCAAACATGGGAATGTCCTATTTTCCACAGGTCTAAAAACTCTCTGGATTTAGAGGGCATCACCTTAGCCCTTACTAGCTGCCTCCCAAGTGAATTTCCCTTCCTAAATGCTGATAAAAGGGGTTGTTGAAATTCTTCAACAATCTGGTATTGAGTGACCCAACATAAGCCAATGTTTGCAACTCATTTTGTGTAATTTAACACTAGTACAATTATAATTAGAAACAAAAGCTAATTTTTTAATAAATTAGTTTAAAGTATGTTTGCCATATGTTTTTAAGTCTGAAGACGGGGATAACATCCCCGAAACATCACTTATTTCGTTGTTAAAAATTGTTATATGAAGACCCGGTGAGTGCTTTACTCATATATATATTTATTTATTTAAAAATTAAAAATAAATTTTCTTTTATGTGAAGATCATTGGAATGTTAAATATTCATAACTACCTTCGCCTATAGCGCAATTTGTCTAATACTGTGTCGGGTTAACGCACAAGCCATAAGTGTTAGTTTCAAGCTCCACTGAAGTCTGTAGGAGACTTAATGTGGTCGTTATATACAATGTCCTGAAGTTTGCATGCATCGGACTTTCGCTCTCATGCTAACTTTTAACTTTCAACTTGTAATTAGGGATGTGCGAATGTATTGCAACATTTGAAAATTGAAACAAATTTTAACATGTTCATTTCAAATTTTGCTGGAAACAAAAGTTATCTCATCTACTGCAATCATCCCGATCAGATACAATTGTGATGATTGACACCCCCTGCTAGCCGCTACCCGAATAGCCGCGAATGCGCAGGGGGCGGCATTGCACAAGCATTTCACCAGAAATGCTTGTGCAATGTTAAAAGTGGACAGCATATGATTTAAAGTTAATAAATCTACCCCTATATATATATATATATATTTATATATATATATATATATATATATATATATATATATATATATATACATACATACACACACACAAGTGGTAGATGGCACTCACTGTATTTGTGTGAATTAAATCATTTCCTTTACTGCATAATGTGTGAGTCAGTCTGAGGAAAGGCAGAGTTTCCCTAAAACATTACACATTATGTGATAAAGGAATTGATTTGATTCTTCATGCAAATCCAGTGAGTGCTATCTACCACTGTGTTTGTATGCTGCATTTTGGCACCCTGATGATAAAACCGATTTTTGTCTGTGAGCGTGCACATTGAAGTGACTTTATATTTTATATATATCTATATATATATATATATATATATATATATATATATATATATATATTATTTTGTATTTTTGCGTGAATTTTACTATAGGAATAATAGTGTTAAATATCCTAATTTAAGAGGATTTATGTGCATAGGCATATATGTGTTGAAAATCAAGCAACCCAAGGAAAAGCAAAAGATTACTGATTTATAGCCCAGGGCTTGATACATTTGTCAAAAATCTAAGAGCCAGGCGGAAAATCCAAGAGTTTGGTTGGCCACGAGTTTGTTTATATGTAAATGTTTTCATTGTATTCTCTTTTATTTATCAAAATTAACCTGGATCACAATAGGGAACAATATTTTCCTAGATGGGACATGCTGTGCTAGGAATGCAGGACAATTAGACTGTCCTGCACTGTGCTTGATAGTTGGGAACTCTGCATTAACAAAAAGGTCTTTAGTAAAGATTTTTGTTACCACTAGGTAAAAAGAAACTGGAACATGATCTTAGCAGTACTGTATGTACTTGACTTGCCCTTTTCCCACACTGAGATGTAACAGAGCTATTTTTGTTAGTTACAGTGGTCAGAAACTTCAGCAAGACTTTGAGTTGCCACCATATTGAATAGTAATTTACAAGCTTAAATAATAACCCAGACTGACAACACAAGTGTTCAAGCTCATTATCTGCTGCTGACCACAATTGCTATGAAACTTTCTATGGTTGTTGTCACTGGATTAGACCTACTCCGTACTCATGTAGAATGCATTTTATTTGTATGTTTCTATTGCTTACCTCTGGCCCACGCACTTCTAATGTATTCAATAACGGAGCGGTGAACAAAGACAAGGGGTGATTTTGTGATTTGAGTTATATATTTTTTTTTTTATTAAACTAGCAAAAAAAATGTGCACTGAGCATAAGAAAGCTCATTTGAGCAGCACATATATATTAACATAGCAGCATAGTGATGTAAGGCTTTATTTAGTAAGCAGCAGGCTTGCCTGAAATGAAAGTTAAAAAGCAATGGTCATAAGACCGCTGCTCCTTAACCTTTCTGCCACTTAAAAGGTGTTGGATTGAATTTGTCCCGATACCATACGATCGGGATGATTGAAAGCCCCTGCTAGCAGCTGATTGGTCACTAGTGAGCAGTGGGCGGCATTGCACAACCATTTCTGGTGCATGTATGCTGTCCGCATTTAGCGATGTCCAGCGGACATGATTCGCTTGACACATTATAAATCAACCCCATAGAATGGATGAGGTTGAATGAAGACAAAAGTCCATCAAGTTTAACCTATACAGATATTACCTGATTTACAATAAAGAAGCTGCTAAATTAAGTTATATTAACAGAATTAGAAATCTGACCCATTTAACACAAGCAATCATACCCCTAAGTTCTGTTTTAAGGCAAAAAAATGTGTCTAAGCCATTTTTAAATTTTATCTAAGGTATTGGCATTCACTATCTCCCACAATTTGATTTATCTTACAGTGAAAAACATTTAAGTTGCTGGGGTTTAAATCTCATTTCCTCTAAATTTAAATTGTGACCACCTGTCATATCAATTTCCTTGTAATAAACAGCGCTCCCACTAACTCTGTATATGAGCCTTCTATATATTTATTTAAAGTAATAACATCGCTCTAAAGCACCTTTTTTTCTAGAGAAAACAGACTCAATTTGGCTAACCTCATCTCAAAGTTTCAATTCTCCGTTCCCCTTATTAGGTTTTCTGAACTTTTTCTTATTATGCAATGCCCCCTTTTAAATTTGGTCCCCAGAACTGCACTCCATACTCAAGGTGAGGTCTTACCAGTGATTTATATAATGACAGAATTATGCTTTTCTCCCTTGCATCAATGCCTCTTTTAATGCATGCTAGTATCTTATTAGCCTTAGAAGCTGCTGCCCTGCATTGTGCACCCATCTCTAGCTTGTTATCTATAGGGACGCCTAAATTATTTTCCTCCTCTGTTTTACTAATTCTAGTCCCATTTAAATAATGTTTAGTCTGCATATTGTTACTTCCAAAATGTAGAATTCTACATTTACCACACAACTTTGTGTCACCTGCAAAAATAAATGTAATTAAAAGGTGTTTACTGTCCTTTCAATGTCTCAAAAGCTCTTTATATTGATTCACTTCAATTGGATAGTTGTTTACAATTGTATGTTTTATCTGCACAAATGGTGGTGCCTGTTTATATCTAAACTGGTTAACATCTATAGGATTTTCATGTAAAATATAAGCATATTTTTTAAAAACAAACATTTTATATTCTGTCTCATCTTAAAGGGATATTAAAGTTCAAATTAAACTTTTATCATCAAATTTGCTTTGATCTCTTGTTATTCTTGGTTGAAAGCTAAACCTAAGCAGCCTCATATGCTAATTTCTTAGCCCTTGAAGACCACCTCTTATCTGAATGCAATTGACAGTTTTTCACAGCTAGAGGGCGTTAGTTTATGTGTTTCATATAAATAACATTGTGCTCACGCACATGGAGTTATTTAAGAGCCTGCACTAATTGCCTGAAATTCAAGTCTGTCAAAATAACTGAGATAAGGATGCAGTCAACAGAGGCTTAGATACAAGGTAATTACAGAGGTAAAAAGTATATTAATATAATAGAGCTGGTTATGCAAAACATGGGGAATGGTAAATAAAGAGATTATCTATATTTTTAAATAATAACATTTTGGTGTTTACTATCCCTTTAAATATGCATATGCTGGACAGACTGATCCAATTTTGTCCATTCAGTAAGCACCAAGGAAAGTCTCCCTCTAAGCTAACATGTTAGGCTTTATGCAGCCAGATAAGCGCAAACTGAGGTAAAAATGTGCATAGAAAGTAAAATAAATAACATCTTAAGATGATGCCCTTGGAGATGCTTAGCTAATTGTACGCTTTGTCTGGTGAATATATTTTACAGGACTTGAAAAAGCTGCTCTAATGCTGCATTTCAACTGACTAAAAAAGCAAAAGATATGAATTGCTAATATGAATAAAAATGCATGAACTATTAAAAGAAACCATTTGTTCTGGGCCCTTCTATTCCTCTTATAAACAAAGAAATGTCCCTGAATTCTGAGGAAATCACATAGCTTTATCTTCCGTCTACATGAGAAGCCAATGCGGCTGTAAACCTAACTTATTGCTTTTAGATGCTTCATTAAAATATTTAAAATCTATACTTTCTTCTTAAAGGGACATGAAACACAAATGTGCATTGCTGCCCTTTCAACAAGGGAAACCAAGAAAATTGAGCAAATACAATAATAGAAGTATATTGGAAAGTTGTTTAAAGGGACAATCAAGTCAAAATTAAACTTTAATGATTCAGATAGAGCACGCAATTTTAAACAATCTTCCAATTTACTTCCATTAACAAAATGTGCACAGTCTCTTTATATTTAGATTTATTGGGTCACAAGCTTCTACTGAGCATGTGCAAGAATTCACAGACTATATGTATATGCATTTGTGATTGGCTGATGGCTGTTACAGTAGGAGTGAAAATAGACATAACTTTGAAATGTGTTGGAAAAAATCTAATACTCCTTTGTAAGTTCAGACTGTGGGGCCGATTTATCAAGTGTCGGGTGGACATGATCCGCTGTAGCAGATCATTTCCGTCTGACATCGATAAATGCAGAAGGCAGATGCATTAATCGGCATTTATCATTTGACAATCATTTCATGTGAAATGCATGTGCAATGCCGCCCCCTGCACATTCGCAGCCAATCGGCCGCTAGCAGGGGGTGTCAATCATCCCGATCGTATCCGATCAGGATGATTGCTATCCGCCACCTCAGAGGTGGCGGATTAGTTAAGGAGCAGAGGTCTTACTTTCATGATTCAGATAGGGCATGCAATTTTAAACAACTTTCCAATTTACTTTTATCACTAATTTTGCTTTGTTCTCTTGGTATTCTTAGTTGAAAGCTAAACCTAGGAGGTTCATATGCTAATTTCTTAGACCTTGAAGGCCGCCTCTAATCTAAATGCATTTTGACAGTTTTTTACCACTAAAGGGCGTTAGTTCATGTGTTTCATATAGATAACATTGAGCTCAATAACGTGAATTTACCGAGGAGTGAGCACTGATTGGCTAAAATGCAAGTCTGTCCAAATAACTGAAATAAGGGGCAGTCTGCAGAGGCTTTGATACAAGGTCATTACAGAGGTAAAACGTGTATTATTATAACTGTGTTGGTTATGCAAAACTAGGGAATGGGTCATTAAGGGATTTTCTATCTTTTAAAACAAAAAAAAAATCTGGTGTTGACTGTCCCTTTAATTAAAAATGTCAGCTTTTGTAGTAAATGTCAATTTCTACTGAGATACCAAAGTTAATATACAACCCAGATTTAAAAACACTTAAAGGGATATGAAACCCAATGGTTTTTTATTTCATGATGTAGATAGAGCTTGCCATTTTCTAATTTACCTCTATTACCATTTTTTCTTCGTTCTCTTGGTATCTTTGGTTGAAAAGCAGGGACGTAAGCTCAGGAGCCTATCCATTCTGGAGCACTATATGGCAGCAGTTTTGCAAGAATGTTATCCATTTGCAAGAGCGCTATTTTCTGCTATGTAGTGCTCTAGAGGCCTACCTAGGTATCTCTTCTACATTGAATATCATGGGAACTAATCAAATTTGATAATAGAAGTAAATTGGAAACTTATTTTAAATGGTACGTTCTTTCTGAATCACAAGAGAACATTTTGGGTTTCATATCCCTTTAAAACATCAGTATTATAACAGAAATGTCTGGCAAACTGTAAACATAACTGCAATATTGTGCAGTCGTAAAACACAAAAACAAGTAGTTTATAATTATATATATGGCTATAATGCCACTGAAGGGTTCTTGTGCAGAATAAACCATGAAACCAAAGGTCAAGTGATGAATTAATGTCACCAGACCACAGTGACCTTGTTTTGTTGACATTCTAGTACCATAATGTCAAGTTGCTCGTCATGTATCTTTCAGAATACACATTTGTATTTTATTTATGTGTTTTGTGCTTTATTACTTTTCTGAAATCATCATTCTTAGATATTTTATATCATGTACATATATAACCAACGTTCTTGCTGTTTCATGATTTATTTCTGGGTGTTTCTCGCCTCTCTTCCTTTATTACTTCATTATTGTACTTTTTTCACTATAAATGTGTACACGTTGCTATGTATGTATCCCTCAGAGCCTGTCTGCATATCACTCTCTTTTACAAGTTGCCAGTCAATCTTTCTTATAGTCTGCAAGTCTCAATCTCAGTAAGTCTCAATATCCTCTTGCCTGTCTCTCACTAACACACCCACACACAAAAAAATGTCTTATTGTGCCTGTTATTTGCTCGAACATTGACAACGAAACATAGCTATGTGAAGAGAAGGGAAGTCAATGACAGAGAAAACGACTGTCCCTCTTCTTCTGTTCCCTAGCTCTTGTTCCCTATCTCTCTCTGTGCCTGATATTAATTAGCTCGCCGGCATGGAGAGAAATTAAGCCAAATCTTTGGGTTTTTTTTTAGATCTTATATAGCAATGTAGGTGTCTCTCAACATACAAAATCCTGCATAAGGCTAGATTAAGAGTGGAGTGCTAATTAGCACTTACGCATTATCTTCGCTAGCAGAGGCTTTTTGTGCATGTCCGGTTACGTTCGTATTATGAGTTAAAAGTAAAAAACCGACATGCGCAAAAAGTAGAACTTCGAATAGCGCAACCATTTTAAATATTTCACATTCCAATATTCTTCACATAGAACAATATGTTCTATTTATTCTTAAAGTGCCATAAAACAGGTTGAGATCTGTGCATATCCTAAAAGGGCTAATTAATTTAGAATAGTTTGCATAAAAAATTGAATAAAAATTGCTGGTAAGTATTTTAAAATCATTTTAAAAAATAAGCAAAATGAATTACATAGCTAAACTGCCTGGAGCAGCTAACTCCACCCTTCTTATCTGTGTTTAGACACAGGCCTTGTATTTCAACTGATTTCACAGCTTCTAGGCATGCTCCAGCAGATAATCACTGTGCACTTTTGCATTTTACCAAAAGAACAATAAACATAGATACAGTCATAAAAGGAATTGTGTGTGTGTGTGTTGGGGGGGAGTTAGAGCTTTACAATTCAGAAACGAAAAAGAAAGGGTTAATGGCGAGACTCTGCAGTATAAATTTGCAGGTAAAGTAATTAAAGTACATATTATATTATTTTGTCTCTATCCCAACTTGTTTTATGTCCCTTTAAATAAATATTTCTATATATATATCTGATGCTATTTTGGTACAATATATATATATATATATATATATATATATATATACACACACAAAAACAAAATTTATGCTTACCTGATAAATTCCTTTCTCCTGTAGTGTGGTCAGTCCACGGGTCATCATTACTTCTGGGATATTAACTCCTCCCCAACAGGAAGTGCAAGAGGATCACCCAGCAGAGCTGCTATATAGCTCCTCCCCTCTACGTCACACCCAGTCATTCGACCGAGAACCAACGAGAAAGGAGAAGCCAAAGGGTGCAGTGGTGACTGGAGTATAATTTAAAAATTTAGACCTGCCATAAAAACAGGGCGGGCCGTGGACTGACCACACTACAGGAGAAAGGAATTTATCAGGTAAGCATAAATTTTGTTTTCTCCTGTTAAGTGTGGTCAGTCCACGGGTCATCATTACTTCTGGGATACCAATACCAAAGCTAAAGTACACGGATGACGGGAGGGACAGGCAGGCTCTTTATACGGAAGGAACCACTGCCTGAAGAACCTTTCTCCCAAAAACAGCCTCCGAAGAAGCAAAAGTGTCAAATTTGTAAAATTTGGAAAAAGTATGAAGAGAAGACCAAGTTGCAGCCTTGCAAATCTGTTCAACAGAAGCCTCATTCTTAAAGGCCCAAGTGGAAGCCACAGCTCTAGTAGAATGAGCTGTAATTCTTTCAGGAGGTTGCTGTCCAGCAGTCTCATAAGCTAAACGTATTATGCTACGAAGCCAAAAAGAGAGAGAGGTAGCAGAAGCTTTTTGACCTCTCCTCTGACCAGAATAAACGACAAACAGGGAAGACGTTTGTCGAAAATCCTTAGTTGCCTGTAGATAAAATTTCAGGGCACGGACTACATCTAGATTGTATAGAAGACGTTCCTTCTTCGAAGAAGGATTAGGACACAAAGATGGAACAACAATCTCTTGATTGATATTCCTGTTAGTGACCACCTTAGGTAAGAACCCAGGTTTAGTACGCAGAACTACCTTGTCTGAATGAAAAATCAGATAAGGAGAATCACAATGTAAGGCAGATAACTCAGAGACTCTTCGAGCCGAGGAAATAGCCATTAAAAACAGAACTTTCCAAGATAACAGCTTGATATCAATGGAATGAAGGGGTTCAAACGGAACACCCTGTAAAACATTAAGAACTAAGTTCAAACTCCATGGTGGAGCAACAGTTTTAAACACAGGCTTAATCCTGGCCAAAGCCTGACAAAAAGCTTGAACGTCCGACTTGTGACTGAATTTTCTGATGCGTAGCAAAAGCGCCAAAATAGGCCCCTCCCCCTCACACACAACAGTGAGGGAGATCAGTAAACTGTCTTAAATTAAATAAAACGACTGCCAAGTGGAAAAAAACAGTGCCCAAAACAATTTTTCACCCAGTACCTCAGATAATTAAACGATTTAACATGCCAGCAAAAACGTTTAACATCAATAAATGAAATGTCATTAGAAAGCCTGTTGCTAGTCACTGCAAGTTAGGCTAAAGTCTTATGTATACAGTATTATCCCAGTGAAGTGCCGTTCCTCAGAATACTGAAGTGTAAATATACATACATGACAGCCTGATACCAGTTGCTACTACTGCATTTAAGGCTGAGTTTACATTATATTGGTATGGCAGAATTTTCTCAGTAAATTCCATTCTCAGAAAATAATATGCTGCTACATACCTCTTTGCAGGTTAACCTGCCCGCTGTCCCCTGATCTGAAGTTTACCTCACTCCTCAGATGGCCGAGAACAGCAATATGATCTTAACTACGCCGGCTAAAATCATACAAAAAACTCAGGTAGATTCTTCTTCAAATTCTACCAGAGAAGGAACAACACACTCCGGTGCTGTTTTAAAATAACAAACTTTTGATTGAAGGTATAAAACTAAGTATAATCACCACAGTCCTCTCACACATCCTATCTATTAGTTGGGTGCAAGAGAATGACTGGGTGTGACGTAGAGGGGAGGAGCTATATAGCAGCTCTGCTGGGTGATCCTCTTGCACTTCCTGTTGGGGAGGAGTTAATATCCCAGAAGTAATGATGACCCGTGGACTGACCACACTTAACAGGAGAAATACTCTTCTCTCCTTTTCACAGGTTTTTCAAAACATTTATTGGTTCCAACATTTCGGCCCCAACCTGGGCCTTTGTCAAGGTAACATATAATGCAAACTAACACAATACTTATACCCTGTTAACCCACTCCCCCACTCACTCAGGTGATGTTATATGACCCTTTGATTCTCTGATTCTATGAAAAGGAGAGAAGAGTCTTTTGTATACCTGTACTCAGTGCTGACCTTACATGGAAACATATGAATGTGTGAAGATATAGCATCCACCTAAAAAAGTAAGGGATGTGAATTTGAAGTACACATTGAATTTTTACACTGTATCCCCCTCCATTTGTGGTATGGAGCATTTCACCAGCAGCCAGGAACAGTGTGCACTTACCTATACCTTTGACAATGCTGCAGCAGAAAGGATTCCATACACAGACAAACTTGATGAATTGAACATCAAAGAAAGACCCAGAGATATATATTTTGAACTATTGAGGCTGAAAAAAGAGAAACAGATTTGTACCTGCACGCAATCTCCCTCTCCGAAAATCACAGAGAAAGTAAGATCCCCAAAGGATTCAGGATAAAAAATACACCTACAATAGGACGTAACAATCCAGAGTTTTGTGAGCGTTGGTACCGAATACTTAATAGGTGTTCCCTAGATCTCATACTCTTGGTGGTAGAGGAGCTGAGACGTACCCTTAACCTTATTGAGCAGGAAAGAACAAAATTTGAGGAAGAACACAGACCGGTACTTACCTCAGACAAAACAGAGGACTGGGTCACAAAGTTGGACGAGCAGGTCCAAAAATACAAGGAGTACTTGGCATCTTATAAGAGGAGCAAGCACAGGAGGATCACAGAAGACTACCGCCTCAATCTGATCTATCCTTGGCAATACGGAGTATCCGTACAAGGCAGGAGGCGCAGGCATGACATGCAGAGAGTGCGACGCCCAGTGGGAGCAACGCTTGATTCTGCATCATCCGGAAGCGAACAGGAACAACCCAGAGACCAGGAGCCTTTTTTGGAAGAGGGAGAAAGGCTGACAATAGAAGACCCTTGTGCACAAGGAGGGGGAGCAGGAGAAAGAGCACAAATAACCCGGAGCAAAACAGGAGGTGCCAGCAACCAGAAGAAAAGGTAATTTTCAACCTTTCAAAACCTCATTTAACGCCAGAAGAGGAGGGTGTATTAGAAAGGGTATTGAACTTTGTCCCTAAGACAAAAGGGAACATGTTTCGTACTAAAGTAGATCTATATAAATTTGGTCGCAGTTTGAGGCTTAGAGACTTTTTCTTGGATAAAGGGGGCAGAGATCAGGGTACACATAAGGAGTATAGAGGTGAGTAAATTCGGCCCTAATACTCGTAACCCCCATATAACTAGCTTCCTAAAACTTGTGGAAAAGGATATAGAGATTCTAGATAAAATTATCTCCCATAACAAACTCAATTTTGAAAGCAGGGAATGGGATGCACTCAAAGGCCTTAAAAATAATAAGGATATCATTTTGAAGCCTGCTGACAAGGGTGAAAGTATTGTCTTAATGGACTATAAGGATTATCAGGGAGAGGTATTAAGACAAATTAAGATTAAGCCAAAACTACATTAAATTAAACAGAAATCACACCTTGGAATACAAGAAGGAGCTGGATAATATCCTGTTGATGGGGATGCAGAATGGCTGGATCTCTGAGGGAGAGAGAAATTGATATGTACACTGAATACCCCAAGACCTCCGTTTTCTATATACTCCCAAAGATTCACAAGTCTCTTATCAATTCCCGGGGAAGGCCTATAACTTCAGCAATGGAGTCACTAAACCAGCCAGTGGCCCAATACTTGGACGATACCCTATAGGGACTGGTGAAACAAATACCCTCATATATAAGAGACTCTAATCACTTCCTAGAGACATTGAAAGCAATAGAATCTTGAGGGGATAATATGTTGTTTGTCACAAACCTTTACATCTGCATCCCTCATGAGGAGTGGATTGAGGCAGTTAGGACGTTGCTACAGGAATACACTGGTTCTATAGGGCCACCTGTAGAATACCTAACCTTACTACTACATTTCATATTGCATAAAAATTATTTCAAATTTGAAAAGGATGTTTTTTTACTATGCATGGGTACAGCTATGGGCTCTTGGGTAGCACTGAGCTATGCTAATATTTTTATGCATTCATATGAACAGATAAATATGTGTTTTTCCTCTGGTATGGTGGTGAAAGTACCCTAATCCGCTTTTTTTTATTAAATTAATAAGATTCAGGGCCCCATCAGATTTGTCCCTAAATGGGACAAAGAGAAAATAGAGTTCCTAGATATAGAACAATTTAAAGATAATGACAGGGTAGAGACAAGGGTGTATAGAAAGACCACGGATAGGAACACCCTGGTAAGATATGAGAGCTTTCACCCAAGACATCTACTTAAATCTATGCCAAAGGCTCAAATACTGAGAGCAGTTAGACTTACTTCCAAGTCAGAAGAAGTAGAAAAGGCTGTAGATGAAATAAGTGAAAGATTCTCAAAAAGGGGATTCCCAGTAAACATCTTACAAGATATTAAAATGCAGGCAACAACAGCAAGAGAACAAAAAGGATAGAAAAAGAACGAGGACAGACTATTTTTAGTTACTGACTACACATTAGATAGTTGGAACCTACAGAAAGCTATCCAAGATAATTTCAAAGTCCTGCAAGGGGGTGAGAGATTCATATATTTTACTAAAGAACTCCAAATATTCTCCTACAGAAAGGAGATGTTCCTTGAAGGATATGCTAGTAAAGGCAGACCCCACTGAAAAGTATGAAAAACCTATGAAATATTTTCTGATGAGAAAAACAGGTGTATATAGGTGTCATGGGTGCACAGCATGTGACAATTTAATCCTAGGCAATACATTCACACATAGCAACACTGGTAGGAAATATGACATAAGACAGGCATTAAAATGTGAGTCTAAATACGTGGTCTATATGATCAAGTGCCAATGTGGGGACATGTATATCGGAAAGACGGAATGTATGCTAAAGGAAAGAATGGCAGTACACAGATCTAGCATCAGACAGCCTTTGGACAAAGGGGAGTCAGACCAGCCGGTAGCTAAACACTTTCTGGAAAAGGGCCATTCAGTGTCTAGTCTCAGTGGCATACAGATATACTGTATATAGGAATATCTATTTAAAAATACATAGAACATATTCTGCTATGTGCAGAACATTGGAATGTGAAATATTTACAGTAAATACATAGTTAAACACTTTATTAAAAAATAAATATTGCATAATTATGATTTATCATGTTTTCAGCTACTTGACTGCAAAGGGCTCCAATGCACTTACATATATGTCTATGGGGCTCAGCGGATCATGTCTGACAGACATCGCTGAATGCCGCTAGCAGGGGGTGTCAATCAGCCCGATCGTATAGGATCGGGCGGATTGATGTCCGCAGCCTCAGAGCAGGCGGACCAGTTATGAAGCAGCGGAGCTTGATAATTCAGGCCCTATATGTGTGTACATACGTATTTATGTGTTAATATATGTATATATGTCTGTGAATACATATATACACATATAAATACATACGTATATACATTTAAACATATTGGGGCCTATCTTTCAAGCTCCGAATTGGAGCTTGATGGCCCGTGTTTCTGGCGAGACTTCAGACTCGTTAGAAACAGCAGTTATGAAGCAGCGGTCACAAAGACCGCTGCTCCATAACCCTATCTGCCTGCTCTGAGCAGGCGGACAGGAATAACCGGAATTCAACCCGATCGAGTTCGCAGGGCTGCGAGTCTGCAGGGGGCGGAGTTGCACCAGCAGCTCTTGTAAGCTGCTGGTGCAATGCTGAATATGGAGAGCGTATTGCTCTCCGCATTCAGCGATGTCTTGCGGACCTGATCCGCAATGTCGGATCAGGTCCGCAAGACATTTGTTAAATTGGCCTCTTAATATACATACATATTTAGACATGCATATTTATGTATCTATAAATTAGAGCCTTTCGCAGGCTTCATATCTTTGAGCCCTTATAACTTTTTTTATTTAATAAAGTTTTATTGAGGTTCAAAGTGTTTTACAATCGGTATGCAGTATTCTAATTTCACACATCAGTAAGACAATACAATATATGCAATTATCAATAATGTTGTTCTTACTCAGTGTAGTATCTTTTCCGGTCTTCATAGGGTATATGCACTTGGAGCAAACCGAAGATAAAGAAGAAAAAAGGCCTGTAGACCTCACAATTTTTAAATATAACTGAAACAACATAACATAACAAAACAAATTCAGCACCGTCAGCGCCACACAATGCCATTAGTATCATTTACTATCTTGAGTGTTACTACGTGGTTGAAAAATCATATATGCCTGCCATATCAAAGTATTCTATTATGTAAGGAAAAGTAGGAACAGAGACCCCTTAATTAATCTTTCCATCCCCCTCTAGGACCTTAACTTAGTCTATGGAGTTTTTAAATTGCTCCCAGTAAAATTTTATGTCATGGAAAAGGTCTGGTTTGTCTCCTGAAAAACCCATAACCCTCCAGTATCAGAAGTTCCTCCACCCTAGACATCAGGATTTGCTTGGTAGGAGCATCAGGCCTCTTCCAGTGTCTCGCAATTACTGACTTTGTTCCATTAATAATTATTTGAAAGTGTTCCAATCTAATTTTACATGGGCCCGGAGGTTTTTCATTAAAGGGCCAGTAAACCTAGAAAATAATGTTATATAATTCTGCACATAGTGCAGAATTATATAACATTATATTGGTGTTAGCTTTATGTAACATAATATTGCAGCTGGAATTTTTATTAAAAACATAATTTATGCTTACCTGATAAATTTATTTCTCTTGTAGTGTATCCAGTCCACGGATCATCCATTACTTATGGAATATATTCTCCTTCCCAACAGGAAGCTGCAAGAGTCCACCCACAGCAAAGCTGCTATATAGCTCCTCCCCTAACTGCCATATTCAGTCATTCGACCGAAAACATGCAGAGAAAGGAAAAACCATAGGGTGCAGTGGTGACTGTAGTTCAAATGAAAAAATTACCTGCCTTAAAGTGACAGGGCGGGCCGTGGACTGGATACACTACAAGAGAAATAAATTTATCAGGTAAGCATAAATTATGTTTTCTCTTGTTAAGTGTATCCAGTCCACGGATCATCCATTACTTATGGAATACCAATACCAAAGCTAAAGTACAGTACACGGATGATGGGAGGGACAAGGCAGGTACTTAAACGGAAGTTACCACTGCCTGTAAAAAACCCTTTCTCCCAAAAATAGCCTCCGAAGAAGCAAGGTATCAAATTTGTTAAATTTGAAAAGTATGAAGCGCAGACCAAGACTCCGTCTTGTAAATCTGTTCAACAGAAGCCACATTTAAAAAAGGCCCAAGTGAAAACCACAGCTCTAGTAGAATGAGCTGTAATCCCTTCAGGAGGCTGCTGTCCAGCAGTCTCATAAGCTAAATGAATTATGCTTTTTAACCAAAAAGACAGAGAGGCTGCTGAAGTCTTTTGACCTCTCCTCTGTCCAGAATAGACAACAAAGAAGGTGAACGTTTGATGAAAACTGTAGTAACTTGTAAGTAAAACTTTAAAGCACAAACCACGTCCAATATTGTGTAATAGACGTTCCTTCTTTGAGGAAGGATTAGGATACAAGCATGGAACAACTATCTCTTGAGTGATGTACTTGTTAGATACCACCTTAGGAAAAAACCCAGGTTGATACGCAGGACTACCTTATCCGTACGAAGGACCAGATAAGGAGAATCACATTGTAACACAGATAACTTGGAGACTCTACAAGTCGAGGAATTAGCTACCCAAAAGGAACTTTCCAAGATAAAGATTGATATCTATGGAACAAAAAAGGTTCAAACGGAACTTCTTGAAGAACCTTAAGAATCAGGTTTAAGCTCCATAGCGGAGCAACAGTTTTAAACACAGGCTTGGATCTAACCAAAGCCTGACCAAATGCCTGAACGTCTAGAATACCTGCCAGACGCTTGTGCAAAAAAATAGACAGAGTAAAAATCTGTCCCCTTTTAAGGAATTAGCTGACAACCCTTTTCTCAAAAACATCTTGGAGAAAAGATAATATCCTGGGAATCCAGACTTTACTCCATGAGTAACCCTTGGATTCATAACAATCAGATATTTACACCATATCTATGTTCAATTTTCCTAGAGACAGGCTTTCATGTCTGTATTAAGGTATCAATGACTGACTCGGAGAAGCCATGCTTTGATAACATCAAGCGTTCAGTCTCCAGGCAGTCCATCTCAGATTGATTCTATTTAGATGGTTGAAAGGACCCTGAGGTAGAGGGACCTGTCTCAGAAGCAGAGACCGTGATGGAAAGGATGACATGTCCACCAGATCTGCATACCAGGTCCTGCGTGGCTACGCAGGCGCTGTCAAAAACACCAAAGCCCTCTCCTGCTTGGTCTTGACCTCCGGAGGAAATCCCACTCCCCCGGAAGAAAAGTCTGACGACTTAGAAAATCCACCTCCCAGTTCTCAACACCTGGGATATGGATAGCTGATAGACAAGAGTGAGTCTCTGTCCAGTGAATTATTGTAAGACTTCTAACATCGCTAGGGAACTTCTGTTCCCCCTTGATGGCTGATGTAAGCCACAGTCGTGTATATTGTCCGACTGAGTATGATGTACCTCAGAGTTGCTAACTGAGGCCAAGTCTGAAGAGCATGGAATATCACTCCCAGTTCCAGAATATTTATTAGAAGGAGGGTCTCCTCCTAAGTCCACTATCCCTGAGCCTTCAGGGAGTTCCAGACTGCATCCCAACCTAAAAGGCTGGCATCTATTGTAACAATTGTCCCATCTGACCTGCGGAAGGTCATACCCTTGGACAGATGGACCCGACATAGTCACCAGAGAAGAGAATCTCTGGTCTCTTGGTCCAGGTTTAACAGGGGGACAAATCTGTGTAATCCCCGTTCCTCTGACTGAGCATGCATAGTTGCAGCGGTCTGAAATGTAGACGTGCAAACGGTACTATGTCCCTTGCCGCTACCATTAAGCCGATTTCATTCATGTACTGAGCCACCGAAGGGCGCGGATGGGATGAAAAAACACGGCAGAAATTTAGAAACTTTGACAACCTGGACTCCGTCAGGTAAATTTTCATTTCTACAGAATCTATCAGAGTCCCTAGGAGGGAAACCCTTGAGATTGGGGATAGAGAACTCTTTCCTTGTTCACTTTCCACCCATGTGATCTCAGAAATGCCAGTACTACGTCCGTATGAGACTGGGCAATTTGGATGTTTGACGCCTGTATCAGGATGTCGTCTAAATAAGGGGCCACTTCTATGCCCCGCGGTCTAAGGACCGCCAAAGCGACCCCAGAACCTCCATAAATATTCTTGGGGCTGTAGATATCCCAAAGGAAAGAGCTACAAACTGGTAATGCCTGTCTAGAAAGGCAAACCTGAAAAACGATGGTGATCTTTATGCATCACAATGTGAGGATAAGCATCCTTCAAATCCATTGTAGTCCTCTATTGACTCTCCTGGATCATAGTTAAGATGGTACGAATAGTTTCCATCTTAAATGACGGAATTCTGAGGAATTTGTTTAAGATCTTTAGATCCAAAATAGGTCTGAAGGTTCCCTCTCCTTGGGAACCACAAACAGATTTGAGTAAAAACTCTGTCCCTGTTCCTCTCTTGGAACTGGATGGATCTCGTACACAATGTAAGAATGCCTCCTTCTTTATCTGGTTTGCAGATAATTGTGAAAGGCGAAATCTCCCCTTTTTTGGGGGGGAATCTTTGAAATCCAGAAGATATCTCTGGGATATAAATTCCAATGCCTAGGGATCCTGGGCATCTCTTGCCCACGCCTGGGCGAAGAATGAAAGTCTGCCCCCTATAGGATCCGTTACCGGATAGGGGTCCGTTCCTTCATGCTGCCTTAGAGGCAGCAGCAGGCTCCTTGGCCTGCTTATCTTTGTTCCAGGTCCGATTGTCTCCAGACCGCCTTGGACTGAGCAAAAATTCCCTCTTGTTTTGCCTTAGAGGAAGAGGATGCCACACCTGCCCTGAAGTTTTTAAAAGGCACGAAAATTAGACCTTTTTTTTTTTTTTTTTTGGTCCTTGATTTGGACCTATCCTGAGGAAGGGCATGACCTTTTCCTCCAGTGATATAAGCAATAATCTCCTTCAAACCAGGCCCGAATAGGGTCTGCCCCTTGAAGGGAAGTTAAATAGCTTATTTATTAAAGTCACGACAGCTGACCATGATATAAGCCATAGCGCTCTGCGCGCCAGTATAGTAAAAAACAGAATTCTTAGCCGTTAGTCTAGTCAAATGAACAAGGCATCAGAAAACAAAGGAATTGGCTAGCATAAGCTTGTCAAATATATTCATCCAATGGAGTCGCTTAACTGTAAAGCCTCATCAAGAGACTCAACCCAGAACGCCGCAGCAGCAGTGACAGAAGCAATGTATGCAAGGGGCTGCAGGATAAAACCCTGTTGAATAAACATTTTTTATCCATTGGATCTAAAAAGCACAACTGTCCTCGTCAGAGGTAGTGGTACGCTTAGCTAGAGTAGAAACTCTTCTCTCCACCTTAGGAACTGTCTGCCAGAAGTCCCGTGTGGTGGTAACTATTAGAAAACATTCTTCTAAAAAATAGGAGGGGAAGAGAACGGCACACCTGGTCTATCCCATTCCTTATTAAAAAAATTTTAGTAAACCTCTTTAGGTATTGGAAAAACATCAGTACACACCGGCACTGCATATTATTTATTCAGTCTACACAATTTCTCTGGCCCTGCGATTGTACACATTCATTCAGAGCAGCCAAAGCCTCCCTGAGCAACAAGTGGAGGTTCTCAAGCATAAATTTTAAATGTAGAAATATCAGAATCAGGTAAAATCATCTTCCCTGAGTCAAAAAAAATCACCCACAGACTAAGCATATTGTGAGGTAGTATCATACATGGTTCTTAAAGCGTCTGTATGCTCTGTATCTACCCCCAGAGCTAACTGCTTTCCTTTAATTTCAGGTAGTCTG
Source organism: Bombina bombina (assembly GCF_027579735.1). Taxonomy (NCBI): domain Eukaryota; kingdom Metazoa; phylum Chordata; class Amphibia; order Anura; family Bombinatoridae; genus Bombina; species Bombina bombina. Next base: position 839,388,139 of record NC_069500.1, read on the forward strand.
ACTAATACTGCTGCCAGAATATTATTCACCACCTTTGCCATGTCTTGTAAAATAAACGCTATGGGCACCCTTGATGTACTTGGCGCCATTTGAGCGTGAGTCCCTGAAGCGGGAGTCGAAGGGTCTGACACGTGGGGAGAGTTAGTCGGCATAACTTTCCCCTCGACAGAATCCCCTGGTAAAAGAAACGCTATGGGTGCCTTTGATGTACTTGGCGCCATTTGAGCGTGAGTCCCTAAAGCGGGAGTCAAAAGGTCTGACACGTGGGGAGAGTTAGTCGGCATAACTACCCCCACGACAGAATCCTCTGGTGATGTTTTTAAAGACAAAAAATGATCTTTATTGTTTAACATGAAATCAGTACATCTGGTACACATTCTAAGATGGGGTTCCACCATGGCTTTAAAACATAATGAACACAGAGCTTCCTCTATGTTAGACATGTTAGAACAGACTAATAATGAGACTAGTAAGCTTGGAAAACACTTTAAATCAAGTTAACAAGCAAATATATAAAACGTTACTGTGCCTTTAAGAGAAACAAATTTTGTCAAAATTTGAAAAACAGTGAAAAAAAGGCAGTAAAACAAACAAAATTTTTACAGTACATGTAATAAGGTAACAGAGCATTGCACCCACTTGCAAATGGATGATTAACCCCTTAATGCAAAAAACAGATAAAAAAAAAAAAAACGACATAGACGTTTTTAAAAACAGACACAACAAACTGCCACAGCCAACAGTGGGAAGCTTCAGTTAACTGTTTCTATGCAAAATTTAAGCCAGCCATGTGGAAAAAACTTAGGCCCCAATAAGTTTTATCACCAAACATATGTTAAAAAACGATTAAACATGCCAGCAAACGTTTAAAACACATTTTTACAAGAGTATGTATCTCTATTAATAAGCCTGATACCAGTCGCTTTTACTGCATTTAAGGCTATACCAACATTACAGTGTTATCACCAATGTACGTTAAAAAACGATTAAACATGCCAGCAAACGTTTTAAAACACATTTTTATAAGAGTATGTATCTCTATTAATAAGCCTGATACCAGTCGCTATCGCTGCATTTAAGGCTTTACTTACATTACTTCGGTATCAGCAGTATTTTCTTAGTCAATTCCATTCCTAGAAAAATATTTTACTGCACATACCTTATCTGCAGGAAAACCTGCACGCCATTCCCCCTCTGAAGTACCTCACTCCTCAGAATGTGTGAGAACAGCAAATGGATCTTAGTTACGTCTGCTAAGATCATAGAAAAACGCAGGCAGATTCTTCTTCCAAATACTGCCTGAGATAAACAGCACACTCCGGTGCCATTTAAAAATAACAAACTTTTGATTGAAGAATAAACTAAGTAGAAAGCACCACAGACTCTCACGACCTCCTATCTATGTTGAGGCTTGCAAGAGAATGACTGAATATGGCAGTTAGGGGAGGAGCTATATAGCAGCTTTGCTGTGGGTGGACTCTTGCAGCTTCCTGTTGGGAAGGAGAATATATTCCATAAGTAATGGATGATCCGTGGACTGGATACACTTAACAAGAGAAAAAACCCTCTTTTTTAATAAGAATTCCAGCGGCAATATTATGTTACATAAAGCTAGCACTAATTTAATGTTATATAAATCTGCACTGTGTGCAGAATTATATAACATTATTTTCTAGGTTTAATGGCCCTTTAAGAAGCGCTTGCATGGGTTGAAGGTTAAATTCCTTCCCAAATAAGAATTTTCCTATCTTTTCTACCTCTTTCCATAAGGGTTTGAGTTTGTCACACTCCCACCAAGTATGGAACATATTCCCTGTTTGCCCACATTCCTTCCAACACAAGCTAGAGCTATGTGGATATATTTTCTTAAGGCGGTCAGGGGTTAAATACTAACGGGTCAGTATTTTATAGTTTAACTCCAGGATTTTAGCCAAATTGGAGGATTTAAGTGTGCGTCTAAAAATTGTTTGCCAGTTTTGCGCATTTATTTGTTTCTTAAGCTCAGCATTCCATTTCCCTGTATATGTTGGTAATTCATCCGCCTGTGCATCTAGCAGGAGTTGCCTGGCTATAGATAGTGTCCCTCTTTTAGGTTTTCCCTCTATGCATATCTTCTCAAATGGTGTTAGGCTCTGATAAAATTCTTCCTATGTGGTGATGTCTGAAGTAAGTTGTGCACTTGTGCATATTTTAGCCATGAACACATGAGACCCCCTATCTTTTGCTTTAAAGCTTGATGTGTCATAAGTTTTCAATTTTCTAATAATTTCGATATTGTCGTGGATTCCCCATATGTCTGTATAGATTTTGAACTGGCAGAGGTGCCGCTAATAAATTCCTTATTCAGGAATATGGGTGATAACGGGGACTGAAGCGTTGAAATTCCGTTCGTATTTCTAATTAATTTGTCCCACATATCAAATGTATGTTTGTGAATCGCTATCTGCTGAATAATCTGTGGCCTAGTCTCTCTATGTATCCAACAAAGAGCCCATGCGTTCGTTATATTTAATATTTCGGTATCCATTGATACCCATGCTTTAGTTGTGGTCTCCGCATGCCAGTCAATCATTTTTTGGAGTGGTATCACCTTATAATATGTGAGAATATTAGGGGATCCCAGTCCTCCCTTGTCTAAGTTTCTATATAGTGTTTTTTTCTGAAGTCTCGGTTTAGCTGTGCCCCAAATATATGTGTTTATTTGCTTGCAGCTTATGGATATATTGAGGAGAGAGTGAAATAGGGATCGCCTGTAGATAGAATAGGATTCTAGGCAGTATTGTCATCTTGATTCCATGTATACGTCCCCACCATGAGATGTGCTTAGAGGACCATTCTTTTAATGCATTTTGGGTGGTGGATAATAGTTTCTGGTAATTTAACTCAAATAATTGCCTATGGTTATTGGTCAGTTCAATCCCAAGATATCTGATTGACTTGTGTTGTAGTTTATAAGGACACAATTCGCTTAGAGAAAATTGGTTGGAGACAAGGATATGTTTAGCATTTTCGTTTTTTGGGCATTAACTGCAAAGTAGGGTTGCACCGATACCGATACTAGTATCGGTATCGGTACCGATACCAAGTATTTGCATGAGTACTTTTACTCGTGCAAATGCACCGATACTTATACCGATACCTCTACTTCCTACCCATATGCTATCTTGTGGCGTTTTTTCAAACTGCATGTTCCCATTTCATTTTAAGCTGAAGTGGAGACTAAACTAAAAATTGTTTACTACTGTTCTGCCAATACAAATTGCTGTTATTTGTATTATTGTAGGAGAGATCACTGTACCTCGTTCAGACAAACCCCTGAAATACTGGGCAGTTAATAAACTGAGATTTCCAGCTCTGGCTAAAATGGTCCAAAAATATCTTTCTGCCCCATGCAGTAGTGTGGAAAGTGAAAGACTGTTCAACTTAGAGTCAAACCTCCTTACTGATAGCAAAAACAGACTTATAGCTGAACATGCAGAGAGGCTTCTGTTCTGTTCCTTAAAAAGAACTTGCCACTAACTTTTGAAAAATTATTCTAATTGCTAAATTGCCTTTTTTACTGCTAGTTCTCATCTTGCACAATGATGTACAAACATTGTACTCTGAGGAACATTCATAGGTTAGCTTATATAATTGCAAATTATAGCATGGCAAAAATTAAGTTAATTCCAATGAACACTCATCCTGCAATTATAGGACTAGATTTAGATTACATTTGATTGGTAAGCTTTATCAATGCTTTGTTCACATTTCCAACTCCATAGACTTTAGCATAGCATTGGTAAAACTTACCAGTCAAATGTAATTTAGCCCATAGTGTTGTTCCCCATGATTAAACAGTGCACTGTTCTATTTTTACTATTTTTCTATTTTTTACTGTTTTGCACTTTTGGTTGGTTGTGATTTTATATTTGTTATTTGTTGTTATTATTAATATTTTTTATTGTAATATTTTTATTCATAAACATGTTCTGTGAACTTTATGACACATAAAACTGTTTTATTATTTCATAATGTCTTTTAAGTTACAGTCCTTCATAATTATAAAGAAGGAATCTTAAATAATTAGTCTGTATTGTGCTTGGTTAACTATCACATGACATTATAAAAAAAAAAAGTATCAGTAATTGGTATCGGCGAGTATTTGAAAACCAGTATCGGTACTTGTACTCGGTCTTAAAAAAATGGTATCGGTGCAACCCTACTGCAAACATTTTGATCTCTGATACTAGATGAGAGCCCTTATAACTTTTTAATGAAATATATTAAATATTTTTTTCAGACAGTGTTAATATAAGTGTAACTGTAATATAAATGTATTTTTTATATATTTTGTGCAGATTTTTTATGTAACAGTTAACCAGAGCTCTGAATTTGCGTTAACTAGACATGCTTTAAATTTGTTATTTCCGTCACGAGTAAAAAGCAGAGAAATACCCTATAAAGCTCCCATGCTACAGGTAGCGAGCCCCTCGCAATCCAGCCCATAGTGAGATAAATATCTTTCAAATTAAAATTTGTGTTTTAACATTTTTTTAGGGACCTCTCAATACTGATGAGGTGTCTTAGATCATCTCATCTAAGTGGAGAGCATTTGAATATCAGGCCCTCTGTCTCTCACACTTATTTACCCGGAAAAGCGTTGCTATCCACCTATACACAGTGACATAAAAGCATAAAAAAAAAAAATATGATTTATGTTTGCTTACACAGGATTTCTTATTAAAAATAATTTCCTCTTATATTGAGATGTGGCTGAAAGTATTGGGACTAAGTAAAAATGTAAAGTATTTGGTATCCAACATTCTTTATTTCAAATGTAATAGAACAGAAACTTCACTTTTGATTTACGGCTTCACATATTACTTTAAACAGTAAAACAAATGAGAACAGCACGTACAAAAATATTGATACTCTTAACCTAATATTTCCTGGTACAGCCTTTAGAGACAAAAACTGCAACCAAGGGCCTTCTGTAGCCCTGAATAAGATTTCTACACTTTTTTACTAGGATTTTGTCCCACTCTTCTTGAGCAAATTGTTCCAGTTGTCTCAGGTTTGATCAGTGTCTTTTCCCAACTACGAGTTTGAGGTCGATTGGATTCAGACCTGGACTCACAAAAGTCCACTTCGAAATGTTTTCTTCTCATCCATTCTTGGGTGCTTTTTGAGGTATGTTCTGGGTCATTATCCTGCTGGAGGACCATGACATATGAATGAGAGACAGCTCTATGGCACTGGGCAGTAGATTTTGCTTCAAAATGCCTTGATAGTCTTCTGAATTAATTCTCTCTTAAATTTCTAGGGTACCAATACTTTCGGCCACGTCTATAAACATAACACATATATAACACTTTTTAGCTACATCCTCAACATTCATATTAACTTATATATGCAAGAGCTCTTGCATTGAACTTGTACTACTCTTAACAAAGGTGATTCTATTGCTCAAAGCATTTGAGCATATAAGAATGTTTATTTGAGCTTTTTTATATTTTAATTTTTTTATATCCAGCTTTTAACTTAGAAATAATCCTTCTGCATTTATCGGCACTTGGGCCCCCTCATACTGCAAAATTTGGAGTTGGGCTGTAATCAGTGTGATTGTCTCCTCTGAGACCTGCTTCGCCGAGAAGAACATAAAAGGGGAGAACTCTTTGGCTCATATTGATATATTGCAGTATTTGCTGTAATAATCTTTCATTTGTCAGTACACAATGGCTAATACGTAGAGAGAGCAATTAAAAAGGAAAATATTACTTATAACTTCCACCCCCTACTGCCTCTTATTTACATAGCTTATCTACAGAAAAAACTAAAGTAATCATATTTTCAGTAAAGGTGTGGTTTCAACAGCCAAAAACAGCTATTTTGCATGACAAAATAAAGACAAAGGAGCTATTTATAAATAATTTGATAACTCCAGTGTGTAAAACAGATAACTGGGAACACTTTAAAGCAGAGAATTTATTCTAAAAAACAACGTTCCTTTAATACACCTCATAAACTGAGGGTGGAAAGACTGAGTATAGAGATCTCTAAAGAAAAACTCTATGCAATATAGCTGTGGCCATATCAGATATCAGCCTGCTACCACAAGCACATAAGGGTGCTCTTGACAAAGGTGAGTACCCATTTCGTCTACCTTATCTACTGATGTGAGATCTACACATGAGGCGCCCCTCTGTTTGATTTATTCCAGAGTTGTGATTATGAACAAGGTGTTAGGGATGGGTTTAGGGCTAGCATTAGGATTGTGGTTGAAGGTTAACAACTTGGATGACAGAGAGGGATGGAAAGCATTACAACATTTTTTCTTACTTGCTATCTGCCAAATTCTCACTATGGCTACATCACAACTGTTATATCTTCACAGCTGCAATATTTCCCTGGGTATCTAGATGGGTTGCTTTGCCAGTGAGATTCCAGTGAGATTCTATTTCATTTTACTGTTTTATAAGTGCAATCTCTTACATAAAACAACTGCACTTCAGTTTCTCTTTAGCACTTTTCATCTTGCTGCTTGTACTGTATATTTATATATATATATATATATATATATATATATATATATATATATATATATATATATATATATATATTACCTAGAACAGGCTCTATATATTTCTACTTTTCAGTATACTTATTTATATTGGGAAAGTTATCCTACGTGTATTGGTAGTGGGTGCATTACGATATTAAAACCTAAATTACCATCAGATAAGCTAACAACATGTTAACCACTGGACTTAAAAACTATCCTGTGGAATGTCACTTTCTGTAGGCTAGACATAATGTCAACCAGATGAGATTCTAAGCTATTGATTGTGTGTGTAAGTTGAGAAGAGGAGATTAAAAAAAAATGCAGCAAATGTAAGTTGACTTTTAACTTGGAGAGTCTCTTGAGGTTTGAAAGTGATCAGTAATTGCAATGCCTTCTTTTGTACTAGTCTATGACCCAATGTTGGTCAATTAAATGTTTCTTTTGGGAAAACCAAAAAATTATGCTTACCTGATAAATTAATGTATTTCATGATGGTGAGAGTCAACAAGCCATCACATGTGGGATTAAAGTCCAGTGCCCTGGGAGGAGGCAAAACACACCATATAACAAAAGCTTTTAATCCCTCTCACTTTCCCATGATTCCTCACTCATACATATGGCCAATGGGAATGAGAATTTTAGAATATTAGGAAAAATTAAGCAGGGTAAGTGAAGTGCAGCCTGTACTGAAGAAAGAAGGGCAGGCACCATCATGAATAAAATGAATTTATCAGGTAAGCATACATTTTGTTTTCTTTCATAAAATGGTGAGAGTCCACAAGCCATCACATGACATTCTATACCCAGTCCTTGAGGCCACCAGTAAATAGGGCAGGATAACAGTTAAGGCAGGTAAAAGCCCTAAACAGGCACAGCGGCATACAATGCTTTCTTCCCAAAAGCAGCCTAAGAAGAGGCAAATGTGTTATAATGGTAAAAATTTGTAAAAAAAGAGGATAAAGTAGTACAGCCTTGCCACTGCAGGTGAGATCAGTTTTCTCAGAGCAAACAACACAGTGTGTCCTTAAGGGCTTAATGGCACACACTGTACCCTGTACAGCACCTGTCATTAAGGGGTTAATAAGGGCTAACTTTGGAGAGCCCTGAAGATTGTGTGAAGTTCCAAGAGGTTGATTAATAATCTTGCCTCCCGAGGAGACCAAGCTCCCTGCGGTATCCATGGACCCCAGACTGTGCCACAACCTGACAAGCTGGCATCTGAAAGGAGCCCCCCCCCCCCCCTCTATGAGAGACTGGTGCCACCAAGTTAGGAACTTCCTTCTCTTGAAGTATAAAGAGATCTTCTGGGACATATTGTTGTAGTCTCCGTTACACTGTTGCAACATTCTTAGTTGCAAATGGCAAAACGTATGGCATCTTAAGCCGCCACCATAAGACCTACTACTTCCACACACTGAAGGACTTAGGATTTTTCAACCGTGACTACAAAAGAACTGAAGAACTTTGTTTGTATGTTTTACCACAATCCACTGAGCTCTAACTAACCTTATGTGACACCACAAATTGATAATGCCTGTTTAGAAAGTTAAATCTGGCTAATTTTGTATAATCCTTGTTAGTAGAGATATGCATTTTCAAAGATTTGTTTAGCGTTTTGAGATCTAAATTTGCTCTAAAAGTCCATTCTTTCTCTGGTAGACTGAAAAGGTTGGAATGGAACTCTTAATTCTGTTCCTCTAAAGGGACCAAAGTAATAACTCCTACAGGGAGTGCAGAATTATTAGGCAAGTTGTATTTTTGAGGATTAATTTTATTATTGAACAACAACCATGTTCTCAATGAACCCAAAAAACTCATTAATATCAAAGCTGAATAGTTTTGGAAGTAGTTTTTAGTTTGTTTTTAGTTATAGCTATTTTAGGGCGATATCTGTGTGTGCAGGTGACTATTACTGTGCATAATTATTAGGCAACTTAACAAAAAACAAATATATACCCATTTCAATTATTTATTTTTACCAGTGAAACCAATATAACATCTCAACATTCACAAATACACATTTCTGACATTCAAAAACAAAACAAAAACAAATCAGTGACCAATATAGCCACCTTTCTTTGCAAGGACACTCAAAAGCCTGCCATCCATGGATTCTGTCAGTGTTTTGATCAGTTCACCATCAACATTGCGTGCAGCAGCAACCACAGCCTCCTAGACACTGTTCAGAGAGGTGTACTGTTTTCCCTCTTGTAAATCTCACATTTGATGATGGACCACAGGTTCTCAATGGGGTTCAGATCAGGTGAACAAGGAGGCCATGTCATTAGATTTTCTTCTTTTATACCCTTTCTTGCCAGCCACGCTGTGGAGTACTTGGACTCGTGTGATGGAGCATTGTCCTGCATGAAAATCATGTTTTTCTTGAAGGATGCAGACTTCTTCCTGTACCACTGCTTGAAGAAGGTGTCTTCCAGAAACTGGCAGTAGGACTGGGAGTTGAGCTTGACTCCATCCTCAACCCGAAAAGGGTGTTGATGTCATTAGACCACACCCCTTCTCATTACAGAGATGCACATCACATAATATGTTTAATTGGTAGTAGGCTTTCGAGCCTATACAGCTTGGAGTAAGACAACATGCATAAAGAGGATGATGTGGTCAAAATACTCATTTGCCTAATAATTCTGCACTCCCTGTATAGCTTCAAGGTCTGCAAAGTGAGCTTTGGCCTTAAACAGATGACAATAAAGCTTTTGTCTTTAAAATATGGCAATAAAAACTTGGCCTTTAAAATATCCTTTGGAATATGAGATAGGAGGAATCTTTCTCAAAGAGGGTGAGATGGAAAGCCTATGCAGTACCCCTTGGAAATTGTGAACAGTACCCAAGGGTCCTGAATTGTCTTTTCCCAAGCCTCCTGAAATAAATTCAACCTGCTCCCTACAAGAACTTCATGCAGATTTGGAGGCTGGGGCAGGTTTTTTGGCCTGTTTCGACTTAAACTAAGAGGAACCAGACTTCCATGTGACTTTTGAGATACTGAGGAGGATAATTGCATATTGGAATGATGAAAGGGGAAAGTTTCTTGGAAAATAAGGTCAGAAATATTGTCACCAGACTGCAGTAGTTGCAGAAATTCATGTTAAGTTGACAGTTGGAGAAAACATAAAGCCTGCCACTTGGAAAGATTGTCTGTGTAAGCTTTCAAGCTTTCTGTGAATTGGATCCTCAAAAGAGGTACTGTCCTCTAAAGGGATAGTAGTCTGTCTAACAAGAATGGAGATAGCAACATCCACCTTCGGAATAGCCTCCCATACTTCCAATTTTTCAGAGGGAAAAGAGAACATGTTCTTGAATTTAGTGGAGGAAAAAAAGGAATGCTTGGTTTGCTCCATTCTTTAGCGATTAGATCACAAAACAAGAACAGATTGATTTTATGTAGTTGGAGGAGCCTCAACCTCTAAGTTTATTAAAATGTATGTGCTCCAACCAGAAATTAAAGGACACTTCTGCTATCTCTTTAGTAGGGTGTCCTGGGTTTCTGAACAATCGTCCTCAGCAGATTCTGGATGGTCCTGGATTATACAGGGTACCTAGATAGGCTGCTCCTTAGGGATGTCCGTGATGAGCCTAGGGCCTATGAAAGTTTCTCCTGCCCTTTGCATGTGTTTGAGCTTAACTGGGGGAGGTATCACAGCTATCAATTCTGAAATTGCAGAATGGTTATATTGCTTCAAGTTAGTGGACGGGTCAGGAGAGCTGTCCTGGGGATAACCCTGGTGTGTAGTAAATTCCTGAGCACTCTTCTGCAAATGCAATGCAGCATGACCCAATAAGGGGAACACAGTACAAGTGGCACAATGTAAAACTGGAGGGAATCAGAAAAATTAAACATTGTCTCTTTAAGAGGACAGCTTAATAAAAAGTCGAGAACCCCTATCAAACTACATGAATATCAGCACTTCAAGTTTCACCATTACTCCTTGCTGGAGGCAAAAAAATGACTAAGGCATTATGGGAAAGTGGGTGAGATTCAAAGCTCTGTTATGTTGAGTGTTTTGCCTCCTCCTAGTGGACTGGATGGCTCATGAACTCTCACCATCTTGTAATAAAAGAAAAAACAATTATAATGGAAATATAAATTTTATGTATATTTTATTGTTTTTTTACTAGGGTTTCCACCATTATGCTTAGTTAATTTTAAAGTGATTACAATGAAGCCATGTGCATTTAACACTTAATTGTAAGTTGTGAACAGGTGCCAAGTGACATGATAAAATAAAATCCACAAACGTAGCAAAATAAGGCCTAGATTTGGAGTTCGGCGGTAAAAGGGCTGTTAACGCTCCGCAGGCTTTTTTCTGGCCGCACCATAAATTTAACTCTGGTATCGAGAATTTAAACAAATGCTGCGTTAGGCTCCAAAAAAGGAGCGTAGAGCATTTTTACCGCAAATGCAACTCTCGATACCAGAGTTGCTTACGGACGCGGCCGGCCTCAAAAACGTGCTCGTGCACGATTCTCCCATAGGAAACAATGGGGCTGTTTGAGCTGAAAAAAAACCTAACACCTGCAAAAAAGCAGCGTTCAGCTCCTAACGCAGCCCCATTGTTTCCTATGGGGAAACACTTCCTACGTCTGCACCTAACACCCTAACATGTACCCCGAGTCTAAACACCCCTAACCTTACACTTATTAACCCCTAATCTGCCGCCCCCGCTATCGCTGACACCTGCATATTTTTTTTAACCCCTAATCTGCCGCTCCGTAAACCGCCGCAACCTACGTTATCCCTATGTACCCCTAATCTGCTGCCCCTAACACCGCCGACCCCTGTATTATATTTATTAACCCCTAACCTGCCCCCCACAACGTCGCCGCCAGCTACCTACACTTATTAACTCCTAATCTGCCGAGCGGACCTGAGCGCTACTGTAATAAAGTTATTAACCCCTAATCCGCCTCACTAACCCTATCATAAATAGTATTAACCCCTAATCTGCCCTCCCTAACATCGCCGACACCTACCTTCAATTATTAACCCCTAATCTGCCGAGCGGACCTCACCGCTACTATAATAAATTTATTAACCCCTAAAGCTAAGTCTAACCCTAACACTAACACCCCCCTAAATTAAATATAATTTTAATCTAACGAAATAAATTAACTCTTATTAAATAACTTATTCCTATTTAAAGCTAAATACTTACCTGTAAAATAAATCCTAATATAGCTACAATATAAATTATAATTACATTGTAGCTATTTTAGGATTAATATTTATTTTACAGGCAACTTTGTAATTATTTTAACCAGGTACAATAGCTATTAAATAGTTAAGAACTATTTAATAGTTACCTAGTTAAAATAATAACAAATTTACCTGTAAAATAAATCCTAACCTAAGATATAATTAAACCTAACACTACCCTATCAATAAATTAATTAAATAAACTACCTACAATTACCTACAATTAACCTAACACTACACTATCAATAAATTAATTAAACACAATTGCTACAAATAAATACAATTAAATAAACTAGCTAAAGTACAAAAAATAAAAAAGAACTAAGTTACAAAAAATAATAAAATATTTACAAACATAAGAAAAATATTACAACAATTTTAAACTAATTACACCTACTCTAAGCCCCCTAATAAAATAACAAAGCCCCCCAAAATAAAAAATTCCCTTCCCTATTCTAAATTAAAAAAGTTACAAGCTCTTTTACCTTACCAGCCCTGAACAGGGCCCTTTGCGGGGCATGCCCCAAGGATTTCAGCTCTTTTGCCTGTAAAAAAAAACATACCATACCCCCTCCCAACATTACAACCCACCACCCACATACCCCTAATCTAACCCAAACCCCCCTTAAATAAACCTAACACTAAGCCCCTGAAGATCTTCCTACCTTGTCTTCACCATACCAGGTTCACCGATCCGTCCTGGCTCCAACATCTTCATCCAACCCAAGCGGGGGTTGGCGATCCATCATCCGGTGCTGAAGAGGTCCAGAAGAGGCTCCAAAGTCTTCCTCCTATCCGGCAAGAAGAGGACATCCGGACCGGCAAACATCTTCTCCAAGCGGCATCTTCAATCTTCTTCCATCCGGTGCGGAGCAGGTCCATCTTGAAGCAGGCGACGCGGATCCATCCTCTTCTTCCGTTGTCTCCCGACGAATGACGGTTCCTTTAAGGGACGTCATCCAAGATGGCGTCCCTCGAATTCCGATTGGCTGATAGGATTCTATCAGCCAATCGGAATTAAGGTAGGAATTTTCTGATTGGCTGATGGAATCAGCCAATCAGAATCAAGTTCAATCCGATTGGCTGATCCAATCAGCCAATCAGATTGAGCTCGCATTCTATTGGCTGATCGGAACAGCCAATAGAATGCGAGCTCAATCTGATTGGCTGATTGGATCAGCCAATCGGATTGAACTTGATTCTGATTGGCTGATGGAATCAGCCAATCAGAAAATTCCTACCTTAATTCCGATTGGCTGATACAATCCTATCAGCCAATCGGAATTCGAGGGACGCCATCTTGGATGACGTCCCTTAAAGGAACCGTCATTCGTCGGGAGACAACGAAAGAAGAGGATGGATCCGCGTCGCCTGCTTCAAGATGGACCCGCTCCGCACCGGATGGAAGAAGATTGAAGATGCCGCTTGGAGAAGATGTTTGCCGGTCCGGATGTCCTCTTCTTGCCGGATAGGAGGAAGACTTTGGAGCCTCTTCTGGACCTCTTCAGCACCGGATGATGGATCGCCAACCCCCGCTTGGGTTGGATGAAGATGTTGGAGCCAGGACGGATCGGTGAACCTGGTATGGTGAAGACAAGGTAGGAAGATCTTCAGGGGCTTAGTGTTAGGTTTATTTAAGGGGGGTTTGGGTTAGATTAGGGGTATGTGGGTGGTGGGTTGTAATGTTGGGGGGGGGTATTGTATTTATTCTTTTACAGGCAAAAGAGCTGAAATCCTTGGGGCATGCCCCGCAAAGGGCCCTGTTCAGGGCTGGTAAGGTAAAAGAGCTTGTAACTTTTTTAATTTAGAATAGGGTAGGGAATTTTTTATTTTGGGGGGCTTTGTTATTTTATTAGGGGGCTTAGAGTAGGTGTAATTAGTTTAAAATTGTTGTAATATTTTTCTTATGTTTGTAAATATTTTATTATTTTTTGTAACTTAGTTCTTTTTTATTTTTTGTACTTTAGCTAGTTTATTTAATTGTATTTATTTGTAGCAATTGTGTTTAATTAATTTATTGATAGTGTAGTGTTAGGTTAATTGTAGGTAATTGTAGGTAGTTTATTTAATTAATTTATTGATAGGGTAGTGTTAGGTTTAATTATATCTTAGGTTAGGATTTATTTTACAGGTAAATTTGTTATTATTTTAACTAGGTAACTATTAAATAGTTCTTAACTATTTAATAGCTATTGTACCTAGTTAAAATAAATACCAAGTTGCCTGTAAAATAAATATTAATCCTAAAATAGCTATAATATAATTATAATTTTTATTAGGATTTATTTTACAGGTAAGTATTTAGCTTTAAATAGGAATCATTTATTTAATAAGAGTTAATTTATTTCGTTAGATTAAATTTATATTTAAGTTAGGGGGGTGTTAGTGTTAGGGTTAGACTTAGCTTTAGGGGTTAATCAATTTATTAGAATAGCGGTGAGCTCCGGTCGTCAGATTAGGGGTTAATAATTGAAGTTAGGTGTTGGCGATGTTAGGGAGGGCAGATTAGGGGTTAATACTATTTATGATAGGGTTAGTGAGGCGGGTTAGGGGTTAATAACTTTATTATAGTAGCGCTCAGGTCCGCTCGGCAGATTAGGGGTTAATAAGTGTAGGCAGGTGTCGGCGACGTTGAGGGGGGCAGATTAGGGGTTAATAAATATAATATAGGGGTCGGCAGTGTTAGGGGTAGCAGATTAGGGGTACATAGGGATAACGTAGGTGGCGGCGCTTTGCGGTCAGAAGATTAGGGGTTAATTATTTTAAGTAGCTGGCGGCGACGTTGTGGGGGGCAGGTTAGGGGTTAATAAATGTAATACAGGGGTCGGCGGGGTTAGGGGCAGCAGATTAGGGGTACATAAGTATAACGTAGGTGGCGGTCGGCAGATTAGGGGTTAAAAATTTTAATCGAGTGGCGGCGATGTGGGGGGACCTCGGTTTAGGGGTACATAGGTAGTTTATGGGTGTTAGTGTACTTTAGGGTACAGTAGTTAAGAGCTTTATGAACCGGCGTTAGCCAGAAAGCTCTTAACTCCTGCTATTTTCAGGCGGCTGGAATTTTGTCGTTAGAGCTCTAACGCTCACTTCAGAAACGACTCTAAATACCAGCGTTAGAAAGATCCCATTGAAAAGATAGGATACGCAAATGGCGTAGGGGGATCTGCGGTATGGAAAAGTCGGGGCTGAAAAGTGAGCGTTAGACCCTTTAATCACTGACTCCAAATACCAGCGGGCGGCCAAAACCAGCGTTAGGAGCCTCTAACGCTGGTTTTGACGGCTACCGCCGAACTCCAAATCTAGGCCTAAGTATCTACATTTTTAGAGCTCTCAGTCACACATAGGGCCAGATTATAAGTGGCGCGTTAATGATAGCGTGGGACGCAATAAAGCAGTACCGCTGGGTCGCGCTAACACACAACTTGATATATAAGTCCACGGTAAATCAGATTTACTAGGAAAGTTAGTTTAGCCAACATCACACTAGAATACCCATTACTTTCAAAGGATATCACAAACTGACTAAAATAGCGTGAAATCACAAAAGGTGCTAGAAGAATTAGTGTGACTTGAAACATGAAGTAAAGTGTAAGAGTTAAAAAAAAAGTTTAACAAAACATATCTAAAACATATTACAATAAAGTATTACATTCACATATATATATATATACAATTTTT